>NW_028155738.1:0-15251 GCF_963454915.1 Gymnoscopelus microlampas | reverse complement strand
CACCTGTCTCGCGCTGCTGGTATGAAATGCTTGCCTTAGCCGCAGCTTTCATTACACAGTAGCAGGGGTTGGTTGGGCTTGACGTGCCGGGACAGCTTGTACACGACCCAAAACCTGTCTGGTCTCACGTGGTATGAGACTGTAATCCATTGCCTGGAAGACTTTAGGTTAGGGGGAGGGGACTAACAAACCAACTCCAAAACTCCGGAAGCCATAACTGGTGGAAGGTTGGGCTTTGGGCTAGCAACCCGAACTTGTAAAAAAACTCTTATGCTACAGAAACATTGATGAAAAACTTAAAACCCCAACGTCTTGGAAAGGAAGCCTCTTCAGTGCTCCACACCGAAGAGAAAATGACGACGTACATGGAAAACCGCAAGGAGACAGTGCGTCCGAAGCTTCTGACCCCTAGACGACCCACCAACATTGCTACATGGAACGTGAGAACTATGTACGCAGCCGGAAAGACGGCTATAATAGCGGAGGAGATGAAGAGGTACAGACTATCTCTCCTTGGTCTGTGTGAAACCAGATGGCTCCAGTCAGGGCAGGTCAAGTTGGCAAGCGGAGAATCCATACTGTACTCTGGACACCCAGACGACTCGGCACCACATACAGAGGGAGTTGCGTTCATGCTTTCCACAGAAGCGCAGAGGGCCCTCATCAGCTGGGAACCCGTCAACTCACGGATTATTACAGCCAAATTCCAAACTACACATAAGAAAATAAACCTTCAGGTAGTACAATGCTACGCTCCCACAAACGACGCAGACGACGAAATCAAGGAACACTTCTACAACCAACTATACCACATACTTGAGACCAAAAAAGGAAAAGACATCATGATTCTGATGGGAGACATGAACGCAAAGATAGGAGGAAACAACAATGGCTATGAACTGAACATGGGAAGACAGGGACTAGGAACCATGAACGAAAACGGAGAAAGATTTGCAGCGGCTTGTGCAGACAACAGCTTGGTCATTGGTGGGTCAATTTTCCAACACAAGGATGTCCATAAAGCAACCTGGGTGTCTGCTGACCATGTAACAGAAAACCAGATTGACCACATCTGCATTAGCCAAAAGTTTAGGCGCTCATTGCTGGATGTCAGAGTGAAAAGGGGAGCTGACGCTGGATCTGACCATCACCTAGTTACAGCAAAAATCCAGCTAAAATTAAAACGCACAACACATAGAGAAGGTAGAGTCAAATTCAACATACAGCAATTTCAGGATATAGGCACATCAGAACTGTACCAAGTCACACTACACAACCGGTTCCAAGCACTACAAGGTCTGCAAAACCAAGAAACCCCTAGATCACTGGAGGATAAATGGGCTAGTCTGAAAACAATCTGGAAAGAGACATGTGAAGAAGTGGTAGGGAGAAAGAAGGTAAACAACAAACCGTGGCTTTCCATGGAGACATACGAGAAAGTGGGTGAGAGAAGGGGGAAAAAGGAGGCACTAAACAGAAGTAAAACCAGAGCAACAAAGGCCAAAGCACAAAAAGAATATGAAGCAGTAAACAAAGAAGTGAAGAAAAGTGTCAAAAGGGATAAAAGGAAGTACATAGAGGATCTGGCACAACAGGCAGAGGAGGCAGCAGGAAAAAACAATCTTAAAGAACTTTACATGACTACAAAAAAACTCATAGGCAAGTTTCAACAGACACAAGCGCACATTAAAAACACACAGGGTACACTACTCACAACTAAGGAAGACCAACTAAAGAGGTGGACAGAACACTTTAGAACACTGCTCAACAGAGAGCCCCCCCAACAGACAGCAGAGATCCCACCAGCCACAAACCTGTTGGAGATAAACTGCAACCCTCCCACCAAAACAGAAATCAAGAAGGCCATCAAGGCCCTCAGAGGAGGCAAGGCAGAGGGGCCAGACGAGATCCCAGCCGAAGCCCTCAAGGCAGACATCGAAACCTCCACCAACATGCTTTACCAGCTCATGCAAACCATCTGGGAGGAAGAAAAGGTCCCATCAGATTGGAGAGATGGCATCATTGTTAAGATCCCCAAGAAAGGAGACCTCAGGGAGTGTAAGAACTACAGAGGTATAATGCTGCTTTCAACACCAGGGAAGGTGCTCAACCGCATCCTACTTGAGAGGCTTCAAAAGGCAGTCGATGGGAAACTGAGGGAAAACCAGGCTGGCTTCAGGAATAATAGATCCTGTGCAGACCAGATAGCCACACTCAGGGTTATCATCGAACAATCAATTGAATGGAACTCTCCTGTCTATGTCAATTTCATAGATTTTGAAAAGGCTTTCGACAGTGTGGATCGGGAGATGCTGTGGAGACTGATGGCGCACTATGGCATTCCCCCAAAGTTGATCAGCATTATTAAGAACACCTACCAAGGGATGCAGTGTCGTGTCCTCCATGAAGGATGCCTATCAGAGGCCTTTGAGGTCCTGACTGGGGTGAGGCAGGGATGCATGCTCTCGCCCTTCCTGTTCCTCCTCTGTATAGACTGGATCATGATACAAGCAACAAACAATAGCCGAACTGGCATACAGTGGAGCCTGACCGAACAGTTGGAAGACCTGGATTTTGCTGATGATTTAGCACTCCTAGCACACACACACCAACAGATGCAGGAAAAATCAGGCAAACTAGAGACAGCAGCTGCTTCACTTGGGCTTAAAATCAATTCATCCAAAACTAAGGTAATACGGATCAACAATAAGAACAACACCCCAATAATCATGGACCAAAAGCAGCTAGAGGAGGTAACCAGTTTTACATACTTAGGAAGCATAATCGCGGTGGACGGAGGAACGGATGAGGATGTCAGTGCTAGGATAGGCAAAGCCAGGACCACATTCAACATATTAAATAAAATCTGGAAAGCAAAAGACATTTCACGCAAGACCAAACTGCAAATCTTCAACTCAAACGTCAAATCCACCCTACTCTACAGTTCAGAAACCTGGAAGATAACAACCACCTTACTCAACAAAATACAGACATTCCTCAACCGCTGCCTCCGACGCCTCCTAGGAATATACTGGCCCAACACCATCTCCAATGTCAACCTGTGGGACCTCACTAGACAGGACACAATAGGAACACAAATCGGGAGGAGGAAATGGAATTGGATAGGTCACACACTGCGAAGACACAATAAATCAATTACAAAACAGGCGCTAACATGGAACCCGCAAGGCAAGAGGAAGAGAGGAAGGCCTAGAGCCACCTGGAGAAGAACCACAGAGCAGGAGATGAAGGCGCAAGGGCTGTCATGGCAACAACTGGAGCGGAGGGCACAAGACCGAAGGGGATGGAGGAGTTTCATCAATGGCCTATGTTCCTCAGGGAATTTAAAGGCCTAAGTAAGTAAGTAAGCCCACAGCACGTTGTGATGTGACACGTTTTGATTATAGTGTCACATCACAACATCACAACTACTATGACTAGACCATACCCGTCGGGGGATATGAGCACCCACGCTTGTTTCACGGATGTGGCAACACCGGCGCTTGTTTCACACACATGATTTGGCAACCCAGGAGCCGGCGAACACAAAAACGCTAATTAACAGCTGACATTTGGGGCTTCGGTGTTCCGTGCACATGGTAATGCTCAATGGCTGTGTGCAAAATAATGCAGATCAATTGCTCCAGCCATTGAGGAGAACCGGGCAGACGAGTTTGTGGGGCACGCACAGACAGACGCACAGACACACACACAGAGCCACAGAGCTTTGTAGAATTATAGGATGATTCTTTTATTTTTTTGTCGCAAAAAAATTGCTTATGAAAAAAGCTGATCTACAAGCTCACGTCTCATATTGTGATCTTGTAGATCTGCTTTTATTTTCTTCAGAAATAGGACTTAAGTTGTCAAAGTTCTTGCCACCCTCTATGTCCTGAAATTATTCCTCTGCTCCACTCATCCAGGACTGCTATTTTACACAGAGAGCTCCATCCTGGACCAGACATCCTGCACACATCCATGACAGATATCCCACACCAAGGTTATTATTACGGGGCCAGGCTTCCAGCATGGACCCGTTTTGTTATTGGCATTATTAAGGTTTCGAGGCCAATAGGCTCGAAGCCTTATTGCATTCCTTGGCTTTCACTATTATTAGGTTTCGAGAGCCTATCAGGCTTCGAACCCTATTACATCTCTACACTTTCATTATTATTATTATTACGGGGCCAGGCTTCCAGCATGGACCCGTATTGTTATTCGCATTATTCCATTTCTTCTTCTTCTTCTTCTTCTTCTTCTGCCGTTTTTGCCAGTTCTGGCTGAACCGTGCATACGCTTTTTATGAAACTCGGCCATATGATAGATGGTCATGAAAAACGATCAAAAAATAAATCTCACAATCTTTCGTCAAAAGGTGGCGCTATAGCACTCAGTTGAAAATGCCAACTTTGAACAGGTACAACTCATGCCCTGTTTTACCTACAGCCATAAAACTTCAATACACACATGCGTCTCCTCATGATGAACAACTTTCACGCTCTGACTTTTGACCTCTGACCCTTAGATCTCCCACCATTTCGAATTATATGAAAAACAGTTAAAACCTATCTCCCCCTGGGATTTTTGAGTAATCTGCACGAAACTTTTTACACATGAACTTTGGACCTATACCAAAAAACGTTTGCAAAATATCTTCCATAAGTGAAAAAATGAAGCTTTAATGAGCCAATGAATATTGCAGTTTTATGACAATTATTCATCTGCCCCTAACACATACATGCAGACTTACCATTCTTTGAAACTTTGCAGAAATGTAAAGGGCCATTCCAAATATCACTGAAACCAATCTTACTCCAATTGGTCAAACGGGGGCGCTATAGCAATTTTTTGAAAATTGAAACTTTAAACAGGCAAAAGTCATGCCTCGTTTGGCCGACAGCCATTAGACCTGCTTACACATGTGCCTTGACTAATGAGGAACACATCTATCACGTTGACCAGTAAGCACCGCCCTTAGATTGTCCGCAATCTTGAGCAGTTTGAAAAACACTTAAACCCAGGATTTTTCAGCTATTTGCGTGAAACTGTATCATCTGTGTGATCTCCTTTCACAGGCTCTTGTCTGTTGGTGGCTTCTCGCTTAAATGTGTGCCCCACAACCTGAAGGTCACCAGTTCAAGCCTCACTTGGTGCAGACTTCATCTAAGTTGCATTTCACACAACATGACTATCAACGAATACATCTGCAATTGTTAAAGATAACATGAAATACTTAATTGAGTGTTTTTTACATACTTCATTGTGAAAATAGCTGATCTACAATCTCACAACTTTTCAGATAGCAATGAGAGTATGTTTTTTCAATGTATAACATACTTCATTGTGAAAATAGCCGATGTACAATCTGACAACTTTTAATGGTTTGTGAGCTTGTAGATCGGCTACTTTCACTAGTTTTGGTTCTGAGGAGATGTACAATTTCTTCATTGGTAAATGGTTTGTGAACGAGTGATCTTTGTGTTAGTGAAACAGGGGCTTGGGTCATGACAGAAGGCAAGAGTTTGTGATCCTCAACAGACAATATCAGCCTAGACAAAGCTATAGCACTATAGGTAGTTTTGCAGCTACCTAAGAGTGCCTCACGATCGCAAGGTATCCGGTTCAAGCCTCACTTGATGCAGACTCATTTAAGTTGAATTGCAAAAAACATGACTCAATCTATTCCGTTTCCATGGCTCTCTCTCTCTCTTCAATCTATTCCGTTTCTATCTTCAATCTATTCCGTTTCCATGTCTCTGTCTCTTCAATCTATTCCGTTTCTATCTTCAATCTATTCCGTTTCCATGTGTCTCTCTCTCTCTCTCTCTCTCTCTCTCTCTCTCTCTCTCTCTCTCTCTCTCTCTCTCTCTCTCTCTCTCTCTCTCTCTCTCTCTCTCTCTCTCTCTCTCTCTCTCTCTCTCTCTCTCTCTCTCTCTCTCTCTCTCTCTCTCTCTCTCTGAGGGTCGGCCATAGCTGAGTGGTTAGTGAGCCCGCCTAGGGAGCCAGAGGCTCTGGTTGACCCAGGTACAATTCCAGGCCAGGTCAGCAAATGTGTCGATGAAATGAAATTTGTCCCTGAGCAAGACTCTTAACCCCTAATTGCTCACAGGCCCTCATTGGAAACAAGACCGCAAGGACTTTCATGAACTGACCTGTTAAAGGAATTATCATTTCTCTTTCTCTCTCCTGGCCCCGTATTATCGCTGCTTGCAGCTATATTTATGGGGCCAGGCTTCCAGCATGGACCCATATTGTTATTGGCATTATTCCGTTTCTTCTTCTTCTTCCGCCGTTTTTGGCAGTTCTGGCTGAACCGTGCAGTCGCTTTTTATGAAACTCGGCCATATGATAGATGGTCATGAAAAACGATCAAAAAATAAATCTCACAATCTTTCGTCAAAAGGTGGCGCTATAGCACTCAGTTGAAAATGACAACTTTGAACAGGTACAACTCATGCCCTGTTTCACCTACAGCCATGAAACTTCGATGCACACATGCGTCTCCTCATGCTGAACAACTTTCACACTCTGACTTTTGACCTCTGACCTTTAGATCTCCCACCATTTTGAATTATATGAAAAACAGTTAAAACCTATCTCCTCCTGGGATTTTTGAGTAATCTGCACGAAACTTTTTACACATGAACTTTGGACCTATACCAAAAAACGTTTGCAAAATATCTTCCATAAGTGAAAAAATGAAGCTTTAATGAGCCAATGAATATTGCAGTTTTATGACAATTATTCATCTGCCCCTAACACATACATGCAGACTTACCATTCTTTGAAACTTTGCAGAAATGTAAAGGGCCATTCCAAATATCACTGAAACCAATCTTACTCCAATTGGTCAAACGGGGGCGCTATAGCAATTTTTTGAAAATTGAAACTTTAAACAGGCAAAAGTCATGCCTCGTTTGGCCGACAACCATTAGACCTGCTTACACATGTGCCTTGACTAATGAGGAACACATCTATCACGTTGACCAGTAAGCACCGCCCTTAGATTGTCCGCAATCTTGAGCAGTTTGAAAAACACTTAAACCCAGGATTTTTCAGCTATTTGCGTGAAACTGTATGATCTGTGTGATCTCTTTTTTCACAGGTTCTTGTCTGTTGGTGGCTTCTCGCTTAAATGTGTGCCCCACAACCTGAAGGTCACCAGTTCAAGCCTCACTTGGTGCAGACTACATCTAAGTTGCATTTCACACAACATGACTATCAAATATAGCTGCAAGCAGCGATAATATGGGGCCAGGAGAGAGAAAGAGAAATGATAATTCCTTTAACAGGTCAGTTCATGAAAGTCCTTGCGGTCTTGTTTCCAATGAGTGCCTGTGAGCAATTAGGGGTTAAGAGTCTTGCTCAGGGACAAATTTCATTTCATCGATACATTTGCTGACCTGGCCTGGAATCGTACCTGGGGCAACCAGAGTCTCTGGCTCCCTAGGCGGGCTCACTAACCACTCAGCTATGGCCACCCCAGAGAGAGAGAGAGAGAGAGAGAGAGAGAGAGAGAGAGAGAGAGAGAGAGAGAGAGAGAGAGAGAGAGAGAGAGAGAGAGAGAGAGAGAGAGAGAGAGAGAGAGAGAGAGAGAGAGAGAGAGAGAGAGAGAGAGAGAGAGAGAGAGAGAGAGAGAGAGAGAGAGAGAGAGAGAGAGAGATACGGAATAGATTGAAGAGACAGAGAGAGAGAGATACGGAATAGATTGAAGAGACAGAGAGAGAGAGATACGGAATAGATTGAAGAGACAGAGAGAGAGAGATACGGAATAGATTGAAGCGACAGAGAGAGAGAGATACGGAATAGATTGAAGAGACAGAGAGAGAGAGATACGGAATAGATTGAAGAGACAGAGAGAGAGAGATACGGAATAGATTGAAGAGACAGAGAGAGAGAGATATAGATTGAAGAGACAGAGAGAGAGACAAATGGAATAGATTGAAGAGACAGAGAGAGAGACAAATGGAATAGATTGAAGAGACAGAGAGAGAGACAAATGGAATAGATTGAAGAGACAGAGAGAGAGACAGACATGGAAACGGAATAGATTGAAGAGAAAGACATGGAAATGGAATAGATTGAAGAGAGAGAGAGAGCGCCATGGAAACGGAATAGATTGAGTCATGTTTTTTGCATTTCAACTTAAATGAGTCTGCATCAAGTGAGGCTTGAACCGGCAACCTTACGGTCATGAAGCACTCTTAGGTAGCTGCAACACTACCTATAGTGCTATATCTTTGTCCAGGCTGATATTGTCTGTGGAGGATCACAAACTCTTGCCTTCCAAGCCCCTGTTTCACTAACACTAAGATCACTCGTTCACAAACCATTTACCAATGAAGAAATTGTACATCTCCTCAGAACCAAAATTAGTGAAAGTAGCCGATCTACAAGCTCACAAACCATTAAAAGTTGTCAGATTGTACATTGGCTATTTTCACAATGAAGTATGTTATACATTGAAAAAACATACTCTCATTGCTATCTGAAAAGTTGTGAGATTGTAGATCAGCTGTATGTAAAAAACACTCAATTAAGTATTTCATGTTATCTTTAACAATTGCAGATGTATTCATTGATAGTCATGTTGTGTGAAATGCAACTTGGATGAAGTCTGCACCCAGTGAGGCTTGAACTGGTGACCTTCAGGTTGTGGGGCACACATTTAAGCGAGAAGCCACCAACAGACAAGAACCTGTGAAAAAGGAGATCACAGAGATCATACAGTTTCACGCAAATAGCTGAAAAATCCTGGGTTTAAGTGTTTTTCAAACTGCTCAAGATTGCGGACAATCTAAGGGCGGTGCTTACTGGTCAACGTGATAGATGTGTTCCTCATTAGTCAAGGCACATGTGTAAGCAGGTCTAATGGCTGTCGGCCAAACGAGGCATGACTTTTGCCTGTTTAAAGTTTCAATTTTCAAAAAATTGCTATAGCGCCCAATTGGAGTAAGATTGGTTTCAGTGATATTTGGAATGGCCCTTTACATTTCTGCAAAGTTTCAAAGAATGGTAAGTCTGCATGTATGTGTTAGGGGCAGATGAATAATTGTCATAAAACTGCAATATTCATTGGCTCATTAAAGCTTCATTTTTTCACTTATGGAAGATATTTTGCAAACGTTTTTTGGTATAGGTCCAAAGTTCATGTGTAAAAAGTTTCGTGCAGATTACTCAAAAATCCCAGGAGGAGATAGGTTTTAACTGTTTTTCATATAATTCCAAATGGTGGGAGATCTAAAGGTCAGAGGTCAAAAGTCAGAGGGTGAAAGTTGTTCAGCATGAGGAGACGCATATGTGTATCCAAGTTTCATGGCTGTAGGTCAAACAGGGCATGAGTTGTACCTGTTCAAAGTTGGCATTTTCAATTGAGTGCTATAGCGCCACCTTTGGACGAAAGATTGTGAGAATTATTTTTTGATCGTTTTTCATGACCATCTACCATATGGCCGAGTTTCATAAAAAGCGACTGCACGGTTCAGCCAGAACTGCCAAAAGTGGCAGAAGAAGAAGAAGAAGAAGAAGAAGAAGAAGAAATGGAAATATAGCTGCAAGCAGCGATAATACGGGGCCAGTGAGAGAGAGACAGACAGACATGGAAACTGGAGAGAGAGAGAGTATTGGAAACTGGATAGAGAGAGAGAGAGAGAGAGAGATGGAAACTGAGAGAGAGAGAGAGAGAGAGAGAGAGAGAGAGAGAGAGAGCCATGAACTGGTGACCTTGAGATTGTGAGGCACTCATTTAAGGGAGACGCCATTGGACCAACAGACAAGGAACTATGAAAAAGGAGATCACACAGATGATACAGTTTCACGCAAATAGCTGAAAAATCCTGGGTTTAAGTGTTTTTCAAACTGCTCAAAATTGCGGACAATCTAAGGGCGGAGCTTACTGGTCAAAGCGATAGATGTGTTCCTCATGAGTCAAGGCACAAGTGTAAGCAAGTTTCACGACTTTAGGCCAAACGAGGCATGACTTTTGCCTGTTTAAAGTTTGCATTTTCAAAAAATTGCTATAGCGCCCCCCTTTGGCCAATCGGAGTGAGATTGGTTTCAGTGATATTTGGAATGACTCTCTACATTACTGCAACGTTTCAAAGAAATGTGAGTCTTGCATGTATGTGTTAGGGGCAGATGAATAATTTTCATAAAACGGCAATAGTTAAAATCTATTTCCTCCTAGGATTTTTGAGTAATCTGCACAAAACATTTTACACATGAACTTAGGACCTTTGCCGACAAAACAAAAGCGGCGGATTTTCCATAAGTGAAAAAATGCAGAAGTTATGAGCCAATGGCTGTTTTTCATATAATTCAAAATGGTGGGCAATCTTAAGGTCAGAGGTCAAAAGTCAGACCACGAAAGTTGTCGGGCATGAAGAGACGCATGTGTGCTCGAAGTTTCATGGTTGTAGGTCAAACAGGTCATGAGTTGTACCTGTTCAAAGTGGCCACTTTCAATTGAGTGCTATAGCGCCACCCCTTTGACGAATGAGTGTGAGAATTATTTCTTGATAGTTTTTCATGTGCATCTACCATATGGCCGATTTTCGTAAAAAGCGTATGCACGGTTAAGCCAGAACTGCCAAAAACAAGTATTTTTCAAACTGCTCAAAATTGCGGACAATCTAAGGGCGGAGCTTACTGGTCAAAGCGATACATGTGTTCCTCATGAGTCAAGGCACAAGTGTAAGCAAGTTTCACGACTTTCGGCCAAACGAGGCATGACTTATGCCTGTTTAAAGTTTGCATTTTCGAAAAATTGCTATAGCGCCCCCCTTTGGCCAATTGGAGTAAGATTGGTTTCAGTGATATTTGGAATGACCCTCTACATTTCTGCAAAGTTTCAAAGAAATGTGAGTCTGCATGTATGTTTTAGGCGCAGATGAATAATTTTCAAAAAACTGTAATAGTTAAAATCTATCTCCTCCTGGGATTTTTGAGCAATCTGCACGAAACGTTTAACACTTGAACTTTGGACCTCTACCTACAAAAATTTCCAACGTATTTTCCATAAGTGAAAAAATGCAGAAGTTAGGAGCCAATGACTGTTTTTCATATAATTCAAAATGGTGGGAGATCTAAAGGTCAGAGGTCAAAAGTCAGAGGGTGAAAGTTGTTCAGCATGAGGAGACGCATATGTGTATCCAAGTTTCATGGCTCTAGGTCAAACAGGGCATGAGTTGTACCTGTTCAAAATTGCCATTTTCAATTGAGTGCTATAGCGCCACCTTTGGACGAAAGATTGTGAGAATTATTTTCTTGATCGTTTTTCATGACCATCTACCATATGGCCGAGTTTCGTAAAAAAGCGACAACACGGTTAAGCCAGAACTAAGATTAGCCCTTGAATTGAGAGGGAGCGAAAAACAATTCGTAATATAGCTGCAAGCAGCGATAATACGGGGCCAGGAGAGAGAAAGAGAAATGATAATTCCTTTAACAGGTCAGTTCATGAAAGTCCTTGCGGTCTTGTTTCCAATGAGGGCCTGTGAGCAATTAGGGGTTAAAGGAGCACTTCACCCCTGGAAGAAGTCCCAGTCACTCAATGTTAATAATATTAGTAGTAGATAACAGTAGCAAAATTTCAAATTTGCACCCTATGGCCAGAAAAATATAGAAGTCTGTGTTTTTGACTGGGGTTTTGACTGGATGACTGGGGTTTGGCTGCATTACTACAATGACCACAATGCTTTGGGGCACTGCACTTCCTTGTGGGGAGGAGGCTGCGTGGGGGCGTGGTCTACATTGTAACTTTCCCCTCCCAGTTCTCACTACAACATATCAACAACAACACATACAGCACATTGGCCAGTGTTGCCACGTCTGCTTATTATAAGCGGCTGGTTTCTAAAATGTAGTTGATATTTGGGCTCGTTTCCAAACGTTTTGATTGTTGTTTAAACCAGTGGTTCTCAAACATGTTCATGTACTTTTCCAAGGACCCCTCATCTGTGCACTGCGCGCCAACATATTTGCCAGGGAGACCCTACCAAAAATGTGTTGTTAAAATGTTTAAAAAATATTCCACAATCTGCACTTTTTTCCCCTCAAGATTTTTTGGAAAATAGCAGATCTACAAGCTCACACTGCATCACATCCTTACACGTTGTGAGCTTGTAGATCGGCATTTTTCAAATAGCCCATGTCTAGGTTTAAAGTGCTCTTGGCATAGGTATTTTCTTTTGGGCTTGTTTTCATATACCTGGTTGCTTATTTCTCTCACAAGGATCTGGCAACACTGAATGCTTTAGAATGATGAATGTTAGACAGTCCGGTGCTGGTGACATGACGTCCATCTTCTACTTGGGAGTCGGCCATCCATGGAGATGCGGCATAGTCAACAATATAATAATAAAACAAAATGTTTCATACTCATGTCATGTGTGACTCCGTATATCTGAGAGCATAATGTTTCACTGTCATTTCCAGTTATATTCTTTGGACTAAACTAAACCGTTTCATGCTTTCAATTGTATGGATAATATTAGGTTTTACTATAGCTTATTGTATCTAAGACCAGTAAAGTTTAATCCAATGTGCTGGGGTCCCCAGAAAAATAATGATTACATGTACACAAGTAAATACTAACAGAATGAACAAGAGTTTTTCACTATTATATCTGTAATGCTTACAGTCATGTAATTATGTACCATTCTGACAAATGAAAGACCATCTACTATATCATGAAACAGTTCAAAAGAACCCTTATAGAATTGGGTGTTCATACATTTTGTCATTATACATGCTTACACAATGTAGAATATACCATGATCAATGAGTAGAGCAAGCAGTTTGTAAATGTAACCGTTTTATTTAGAAAAATTATATATATGAATATCTCGTGAGTCCGAGGTCCTTTCTTCATCAGCAGTTCCTCCATTCTGTCCTGTTGAAAATAACACATTAGATAATTAGACTTGTAGATTAGATATCATCCGAGGTGAAGCCTAATTTATACTAATATTGCATGTGAGCCGAAAATAGCAGACCTACAAGCTCACAAAGTGTCGAGTCTGACGCGTTGTGAGCTTGTAGATCTGCTATTTTCGGGACCCGACCGCGAGTCTATGGACGAAATAGCCGTGACACATGACTGTCATGGCGGCGCTTCAACCTGGTGTTTGCACTTTCTACATGTACAATCCGTACATCTACATAAACGTTCAGATTTCAAATATAAAGTGCTTATCCCATGACCACGGATGTTACAATTTGAATCGGGTGGGTCTAAGTACCAGTATCTTCCGTATTATTTAATAAAAAAGCATTTTAATCCGATCGGCGGCCATTTATTATGCCGACCCTATCGGTGGGGAGGTGTCACATACATTATATATCAATGAGAAAATGGCCACCAATCGGATAAAAATGCTTTTTTATTTAACAATACGACAGATACGGGTACTTACACCCACCCGATTCAAATTGTAACATCTGTGGCCATGGCATAAGCACTTTATATTTAAAATCTGACGAGAAACAAAGCATAAATTAGGCTTGTCACACAAGTGGTTTAGCTTAGCATTTGGCTAGCTATTGGAACGGTACGGTACAATGTAAACAATGGGCTGCGTGCATCGCAGTCTATCAGAAGTTACCTACACATGGTACACTACCCTATCTTTATTAATCTCTAACATTAAAGCAATCAAGTACAATTACACGTTGGATTATTATGTCAAGTTGGCATAATGTTTACAGCAATCATACTTACTCTAAAGTAATCCATACAAGCTGTGTCCATGTCCAGCATTATTTCAGCACGCAGCCTGTTGAATTCCTCTGTGGTGGAGCTGCTCTTCTGTGTTTTTATGGTTCAAATAAATATCTGTTGTGTTCTCCACTGAGTGTTTACCGTCGCTATTGTACAATTGAGGAAGGGGAAAAAAGAAGGCTGGTCCCACTCTTTGGGAAACACCCCCTGGGGTGTGTGGGTTTGGTCTCACTGAGACACCATGTAGTGCGGACATAAGGTGAGCTGATCCATC
This sequence comes from Gymnoscopelus microlampas, assembly GCF_963454915.1. Lineage (NCBI taxonomy): Eukaryota > Metazoa > Chordata > Actinopteri > Myctophiformes > Myctophidae > Gymnoscopelus > Gymnoscopelus microlampas. The sequence continues at coordinate 1,257 of NW_028155738.1, read as the reverse complement.
AGCGTCATTTGAGGCGTGAGGATCATCTCACGATAAAAATCTAAAAACACAGACACAACACAAAAAACACACCAGGATCATGTTTATGGGTCCTAGACCTCATAAAAATAGGATTTTTTATCAAAATCGGTGAAGTTTCCCTTTAAGAGTATTGCTCAGGGACAAATTTCGTTTCATCGACACATTTGCTGACCTGGCCTGGAATCGTACCTGGGTCAACCAGAGCCTCTAGCTCCCTAGGCGGGCTCACTAACCACCACTCAGCTATGGCCAACCCTCAGAGAGAGAGAGAGAGAGAGAGAGAGAGAGAGAGAGAGAGAGAGAGAGAGAGAGAGAGAGAGAGAGAGAGAGAGAGAGAGAGAGAGAGAGAGAGAGAGAGAGAGAGAGAGAGAGAGAGAGAGAGAGAGAGAGAGAGAGAGAGAGAGAGAGACGGAATAGATTGAAGAGACAGACATGGAAACGGAATAGATTGAAGATATAAACGGAATAGATTGAAGAGACAGAGAGAGAGACATGGAAACGGAATAGATTGAAGATAGAAACGGAATAGATTGAAGAGAGAGAGAGAGCCATGGAAACGGAATAGACTGAGTCATGTTTTTTGCAATTCAACTTAAATGAGTCTGCATCAAGTGAGGCTTGAACCGGCAACCTTGCGATCGTGAGGCACTCTTAGGTAGCTGCAACACTACCTATAGTGCTATAGCTTTGTCCAGGCTGATATTGTCTGTTGAGGATCACAAACTCTTGCCTTCTGTCATGACCCAAGCCCCTGTTTCACTAACACTAAGATCACTCGTTCACAAACCATTTACCAATGAAGAAATTGTACATCTCCTCAGAACCAAAACTAGTGAAAGTAGCCGATCTACAAGCTCACAAACCATTAAAAGTTGTCAGATTGTACATCGGCTATTTTCACAATGAAGTATGTTATACATTGAAAAAACATACTCTCATTGCTATCTGAAAAGTTGTGAGATTGTAGATCAGCTATTTTCACAATGAAGTATGTAAAAAACACTCAATTAAGTATTTCATGTTATCTTTAACAATTGCAGATGTATTCATTGATAGTCATGTTGTGTGAAATGCAACTTAGATGAAGTCTGCACCAAGTGAGGCTTGAACTGGTGACCTTCAGGTTGTGGGGCACACATTTAAGCGAGAAGCCACCAACAGACAAGAACCTGTGAAAGGAGATCACACAGATGATACAGTTTCACGCAAATAGCTGAAAAATCCTGGGTTTAAGTG
>NW_028155739.1:0-27896 GCF_963454915.1 Gymnoscopelus microlampas | reverse complement strand
CCAAATACCCACCCCACGCACGCCCCAAATACCCACCCCACGCCCCAAATACCCACCCCACGCACGCCCCAAATACCCACCCCACGCATGCCCCAAATACCCACCCCACGCACGCCCAAATACCCACCCCACGCACGCCCCAAATACCCACCCCACGCCCCAAATACCCACCCCACGCACGCCCCAAATACCCACCCCACGCACGCCCCAAATACCCACCCCCACGCACGCCATCACCAAATACCCAACCCACGCCCCAAATACCCACCCCACGCACGAGCCCCAAATACCCACCCCACGCACGCCCCAAATACCCACCCCACGCACGCCCCAAATACCCACCCCACGCCCCAAATACCCACCCCACGCACGCCCCAAATACCCACCCCACGCACGCCCCAAATACCCACCCCACGCACGCCCCAAATACCCAACCCACGCCCCAAATACCCACCCCACGCCCCAAATACCCACCCACGCACGCCCCAAATACCCACCCCACGCACGCCCCAAATACCCACCCCACGCACGCCCCAAATACCCACCCCACGCACGCCCCAAATACCCACCCCACGCCCCAAATACCCACCCCACGCACGCCCCAAATACCCACCCCACGCACGCCCCAAATACCCACCCCACGCACGCCCCAAATACCCACCCCCACGCCCCAAATACCCACCCCACGCACGCCAATACCCACCCCACCCCACCCCAACCCACCCCACGCACGCCCCAAATACCCACCCCACGCACGCCCCAAATACCCACCCCACGCACGCCCCAAATACCCACCCCACGCACGCCCCAAATACCCACCCCACGCCCCAAATACCCACCCCACGCACGCCCCAAATACCCACCCCACGCACGCCCCAAATACCCACCCCACGCACGCCCCAAATACCCACCCCACGCACGCCCCAAATACCCACCCCACGCACGCCCCAAATACCCACCCCACGCAAGCCCCAAATACCCACCCCACGCACGCCCCAAATACCCACCCACGCACGCCCCAAATACCCACCCCACGCACGCCCCAAATACCCACCCCAAGCACGCCCCAAATACCCACCCCACGCACGCCCCAAATACCCACCCACGCACGCCCCAAATACCCACCCCACGCACGCCCCAAATACCCACCCCACGCACGCCCCAAATACCCACCCCACGCACGCCCCAAATACCCACCCCACGCCCCAAATACCCACCCCACGCACGCCCCAAATACCCACCCCACGCACGCCCCAAATACCCACCCCACGCACGCCCCAAATACCCACCCCACGCACGCCCCAAATACCCACCCCACGCACGCCCCAAATACCCACCCACGCACGCCCCAAATACCCACCCCACGCACGCCCCAAATACCCACCCCACGCCCCAAATACCCACCCCACGCACGCCCCAAATACCCACCCCACGCACGCCCCAAATACCCACCCCACGCACGCCCCAAATACCCACCCCACGCACGCCCCAAATACCCACCCCACGCACGCCCCAAATACCCACCCCACGCACGCCCCAAATACCCACCCCACGCACGCCCCAAATACCCACCCCACGCCCCAAATACCCACCCCACGCACGCCCAAATACCACCAAATACCCACCCCACGCACGCCCCAAATACCCACCCCACGCACGCCCCAAATACCCACCCCACGCCCCAAATACCCACCCCACGCACGCCCCAAATACCCACCCCACGCACGCCCCAAATACCCACCCCACGCACGCCCCAAATACCCACCCCACGCCCCAAATACCCACCCCACGCACGCCCCAAATACCCACCCCACCACGCACCCCCCAAAATACCCACCCCACGCACGCCCCAAATACCCACCCGCACGCCCCAAATACCCACCCCACGCACGCCCCAAATACCCACCCCACGCACGCCCCAAATACCCACCCCACGCACGCCCCAAATACCCACCCCACGCCCCAAATACCCACCCCACGCACGCCCCAAATACCCACCCCACGCACGCCCCAAATACCCACCCCACGCACGCCCCAAATACCCACCCCACGCACGCCCCAAATACCCACCCCACGCCCCAAATACCCACCCCACGCACGCCCCAAATACCCACCCCACGCACGCCCCAAATACCCACCCCACGCACGCCCCAAATACCCACCCCACGCCCCAAATACCCACCCCACGCACGCCCCAAATACCCACCCCACGCACGCCCCAAATACCCACCCCACGCACGCCCCAAATACCCACCCCACGCACGCCCCAAATACCCACCCCACGCCCCAAATACCCACCCCACGCACGCCCCAAATACCCACCCCACGCACGCCCCAAATACCCACCCCACGCACGCCCCAAATACCCACCCCACGCCCCAAATACCCACCCCACGCACGCCCCAAATACCCACCCCACGCACGCCCCAAATACCCACCCCACGCACGCCCCAAATACCCACCCCACGCCCCAAATACCCACCCCACGCACGCCCCAAATACCCACCCCACGCACGCCCCAAATACCCACCGCACGCCCCAAATACCCACCCCACGCACGCCCCAAATACCCACCCCACGCACGCCCCAAATACCCACCCCACGCACGCCCCAAATACCCACCCCACGCCCCAAATACCCACCCCACGCACGCCCCAAATACCCACCCCACGCACGCCCCAAATACCCACCCCACGCACGCCCCAAATACCCACCCCACGCCCCAAATACCCACCCCACGCACGCCCCAAATACCCACCCCACGCACGCCCCAAATACCCACCCCACGCACGCCCCAAATACCCACCCCACGCCCCAAATACCCACCCCACGCACGCCCCAAATACCCACCCCACGCACGCCCCAAATACCCACCCCACGCCCCAAATACCCACCCCAAGCACGCCCCAAATACCCACCCCACGCACGCCCCAAATACCCACCCCACGCACGCCCCAAATACCCACCCCACGCACGCCCCAAATACCCACCCCACGCCCCAAATACCCACCCCACGCACGCCCCAAATACCCACCCCACGCACGCCCCAAATACCCACCCCACGCACGCCCCAAATACCCACCCCACGCACGCCCCAAATACCCACAAACCCACGCACGCCCCAAATACCCACCCCACGCACGCCCCAAATACCCACCCCCACGCCCCAAATACCCACCCACGCACGCCCCAAATACCCACCCCACGCACGCCCCAAATACCCACCCCACGCACGCCCCAAATACCCACCCCACGCACGCCCCAAATACCCACCCCACGCCCCAAATACCCACCCCACGCACGCCCCAAATACCCACCCCACGCACGCCCCAAATACCCACCCCACGCACGCCCCAAATACCCACCCCACGCACGCCCCAAATACCCACCCCACGCCCCAAATACCCACCCACGCACGCCCCAAATACCCACCCCACGCACGCCCCAAATACCCACCCCACGCACGCCCCAAATACCCACCCCACGCACGCCCCAAATACCCACCCCACGCACGCCCCAAATACCCACCCCACCGCGCCCAAATACCCACCCCACGCACGCCCCAAATACCCACCCCACGCACGCCCCAAATACCCACCCACGCCCCAAATACCCACCCCACGCACGCCCCAAATACCCACCCCACGCACGCCCCAAATACCCACCCCACGCACGCCCCAAATACCCACCCCACGCACGCCCCAAATACCCACCCCACGCCCCAAATACCCACCCCACGCACGCCCCAAATACCCACCCCACGCCCCAAATACCCACCCCACGCACGCCCCAAATACCCACCCCACGCACGCCCCAAATACCCACCCCACGCACGCCCCAAATACCCACCCCACGCACGCCCCAAATACCCACCCCCGCACGCCCCAAATACCCACCCCACGCACGCCCCAAATACCCACCCCACGCACGCCCCAAATACCCACCCCACGCCCCAAATACCCACCCCACGCACGCCCCAAATACCCACCCCACGCACGCCCCAAATACCCACCCCACGCACGCCCCAAATACCCACCCACGCACGCCCCAAATACCCACCCCACGCCCCAAATACCCACCCCACGCACGCCCCAAATACCCACCCCACGCACGCCCCAAATACCCACCCCACGCACGCCCCAAATACCCACCCCCCACGCCCCAAATACCCACCCCACGCACGCCCCAAATACCCACCCCACGCCCCAAATACCCACCCCACGCACGCCCCAAATAACCACCCCACGCACGCCCCAAATACCCACCCCACGCACGCCCCAAATACCCACCCCACGCACGCCCCAAATACCCACCCCACGCACGCCCCAAATACCCACCCCACGCACGCCCCAAATACCCACCCCACGCACGCCCCAAATACCCACCCCACGCCCCAAATACCCACCCCACGCACGCCCCAAATACCCACCCCACGCACGCCCCAAATACCCACCCCACGCACGCCCCAAATACCCACCCCACGCACGCCCCAAAAACCCACCCCACGCCCCAAATACCCACCCCACGCACGCCCCAAATACCCACCCCACGCACGCCCCAAATACCCACCCCACGCACGCCCCAAATACCCACCCCACGCACGCCCCAAATACCCACCCCACGCCCCAAATACCCACCCCACGCACGCCCCAAATACCCACCCCACGCACGCCCCAAATACCCACCCCACGCCCCAAATACCCACCCCACGCACGCCCCAAATACCCACCCCACGCACGCCCCAAATACCCACCCCACGCACGCCCCAAATACCCACCCCACGCACGCCCCAAATACCCACCCCACGCCCCAAATACCCACCCCACGCACGCCCCAAATACCCACCCCACGCACGCCCCAAATACCCACCCCACGCACGCCCCAAATACCCACCCCACGCACGCCCCAAATACCCACCCCACGCCCCAAATACCCACCCCACGCACGCCCCAAATACCCACCCCACGCACGCCCCAAATACCCACCCACGCACGCCCCAAATACCCACCCCACGCACGCCCCAAATACCCACCCCACGCACGCCCCAAATACCCACCCCACGCCCCAAATACCCACCCCACGCACGCCCCAAATACCCACCCCACGCACGCCCCAAATACCCACCCCACGCACGCCCCAAATACCCACCCCACGCACGCCCCAAATACCCACCCCACGCCCCAAATACCCACCCCACGCACGCCCCAAATACCCACCCCACGCACGCCCCAAATACCCACCCCACGCACGCCCCAAATACCCACCCCACGCACGCCCCAAATACCCACCCCACGCACGCCCCAAATACCCACCCCACGCCCCAAATACCCACCCCACGCACGCCCCAAATACCCACCCCACGCACGCCCCAAATACCCACCCCACGCACGCCCCAAATACCCACCCCACGCACGCCCCAAATACCCACCCCACGCACGCCCCAAATACCCACCCTACGCCCCAAATACCCACCCCACGCACGCCCCAAATACCCACCCCACGCACGCCCCAAATACCCACCCCACGCCCCAAATACCCACCCCACGCACGCCCCAAATACCCACCCCACGCACGCCCCAAATACCCACCCCACGCACGCCCCAAATACCCACCCCACGCACGCCCCAAATACCCACCCCACGCCCCAAATACCCACCCCACGCACGCCCCAAATACCCACCCCACGCACGCCCCAAATACCCACCCCACGCACGCCCCAAATACCCACCCCACGCACGCCCCAAATACCCACCCCACGCCCCAAATACCCACCCCACGCACGCCCCAAATACCCACCCCACGCACGCCCCAAATACCCACCCCACGCACGCCCCAAATACCCACCCCACGCACGCCCCAAATACCCACCCCACGCACATTACATTACATTACATTACAGTCATTTAGCAGACGCTTTTATCCAAAGCGACTTACAATAAGTGTATTCAACATAGGTAGGGAACGAAAACTACTAATCACCAGAAGTTTTAAGTACATTTCCTGCAAAAACAAGCAACCAAGAGTATACCTAGCGCTAAGGTAAAAGTGCAATATATCAGCTACCTACTTTCTTAAACAGATGAGACAAAAATGGCAAAATCAAATGAGCACGAGCTAAAACAAATAAGTGTATCGACTAAACAAGATCCAATAAAACAATACAAAAATAAAACAAGAGTTCGTACAACTAGTTAACAACAAGTAGGCCAGGCAAAGAGGAAGGATAGTGTTTCCTGAAGAGGTGGGTTTTCAGCCTGCGGCGAAAGATGGGCAGTGACTCTGCTGTCCTGACATCAGTGGGAAGTTCATTCCACCACTGTGGGGCCAGAACAGAAAAAAGTCGTGACCGTGTCGATCGACCAGAAGGACCGTTGAGTGGCGAGGGAGTCAGTCGCCCCGAGGTGGCAGACCGGAGTGGTCGGGCAGGGGTGTGGGCATTGACCAAAGCCCGGAGGTAAGAAGGAGCTGTTCCTTTCACTGCTCTATAGGCTAGCACCAGGGTTTTAAACTGAATGCGAGCTGCTACGGGGAGCCAGTGCAGAGAACGGAGAAGGATAGTTGTGTGGGAGAACTTGGGGCGGTTGAACACCAGACGAGCCGCAGCTTTCTGAACAAGCTCCAGAGGTCTGATGGCTGATGCCGGAGCACCAGCAAGGAGGGAGTTGCAGTAGTCCAGGCGGGAGATGACAAGAGCCTGGATGAGCACCTGGGCTGTTTTCTCCGTGAGGAAGGGGCGAATCCTCCTGATGTTGTAGAGGAGGAATCTGCAGGACCGTGTCACTGATGCGATGTTAGCCGAGAACGACAGTTGATCGTCCAGGGTCACACCCAGATTCTTCGCAGTCCGAGTTGACGTCACCACAGCATTCTCAATGGTGATGGCCATGTCTCGGTGAGGACAGCCCTTCCCCGGGATGAACATCAGCTCGGTCTTGTCCAGGTTGAGCTTCAGGTGGTTCGTCGACATCCACTCCGAGATGTCAGCCAGACAAGCAGCAATGCGTGCCTCCACTTGTGTGTCAGAGGGGGGGAATGAGAGGATCAGCTGGGTGTCATCGGCATAGCAGTGGTAGGAAAAGCCATGGGAGTGGATGACAGCACCAAGAGATGTAGTGTAGAGAGAGAAAAGAAGAGGACCCAGAACCGAGCCTTGGGGAACCCCAGTAGTGAGCCTGTGTGGTTCTGACACAGACCCTCTCAGCATCACCTGGTAGGAGCGACCCGTCAGGTAGGATGCAAACAGGGAGAGTGCAGAGCCTGAGACACCCATCCCCTCGAGGGTGGAGAGGAGGATCTGGTGGTTCACTGTGTCGAACGCTGCAGACAGGTCCAGGAGTATCAGGACGGAGGAGAGAGAGTTCGCTCTAGCGGCATGGAGCGACTCCGTCACTGCCAGGAGGGCAGTCTCTGTCGAGTGACCCACTTTGAACCCCGACTGGTTGGAGTCCAGGAGGTTGTTCTGGTGGAGGTAGGAAGACAGTTGTTTAAAGACAGCACGTTCGAGAGTTTTAGATAGGAAGGATAGAAGGGAAACCGGTCTGTAGTTCTTGATCTCAGAGGGGTCAAGTGTCGGTTTCTTCAGGAGGGGGGTGACTCTGGCAGTCTTGAAAGCAGAGGGAAAGTAGCCAGACGTCAGAGAGGTGTTAATAAGGTGGGTTAAGAAGGGAAGGAGTTCAGGTGCAGAGGACTGCAGCAGAGGGGATGGGACCGGGTCCAGAGAGCATGAGGTGGGGCGACTAGAGGTAACAAGGAGAAGGACCTCTTTAGAGGAGAGGGGAGAGAAGTGGGATAGAGAGGGTGGGGGAGAGGGAGGAGGAGTAGATGAAGATAGGGAGGGAGGGGTGGAAGGCAGACAGGTGTGGGTAGTGCGCTGGGCATCAGCCGGGGGAGGAGTGAAGGAGGATCGGATATCGTTCACCTTCTTGTCAAAGAAGTTGGCGAAGTCGTCAGGGAGGAGGGAGGAGGAGGGAGGAGGGGGAGGTGGTTGCAGGAGAGAGGAGAAAGTTTCAAATAGTTTTTTAGGGTTGGAAGCAGAAGCCTGAATTTTAATGCAGAAGAAAGCAGCTTTAGCAGCTGATAGAGAGGAGGAAAAGGTAGAAAGGAGAGTTTGGAAGGTAAGAAGGTCCTCCGGGAGGTTGCCATTTCTCCATTTGCGCTCAGCCGCTCTCAGGCTCCGTCTCTCAGTACGCACTGAGTCCGACAACCAGGGGGCAGGTGGAGTTTGGCGTGCAGGCCTGGTGGTGAGGGGACAGAGATGGTCTAGAGAAGAGGATAGGGTAGAGAAAAGAAGATCAGTGGCGGTGTCAGGGGATAGAAGAGCAAAGGATTCAGGGGCAGGGAGAGCAGAGAGAACAGAGGAGGAGAGATCAGTGGAGGATAGTGTGCGAAGGTTGCGACGTGAGGAAATCATGTGGGTAGGGAGGGGCTGTGAGGGGGGAGAGGAGAGAGAGAGAGAGTAGGACATGAAGTAGTGATCAGATAATTTCTTACCTTTTCTAACCTTTTCACTGGAAAGAGGAGTGACGGACAGGTTAGCTGTAGAGCAGCATCTGGTGAAGATCAGGTCCAGTTGGTTGCCAGCCTCGTGGGTAGGGGGAGATGGGGAGAGAACTAGGTCGAAGGCGGCGAGAAACGAAAGGAGTGGGTCTCGCTGCTTCTCAGTCGGGAGGTTGAAGTCACCCAGAAGGATGAATCCAGAGCCATCGACAGGGAAGTGAGAGACTAGAGTGTCCAGCTCTTCCAGGAAGCCACCAGCAGGGCCCGGTGGGCGATAAACAACTGCAATGGTGAGCTTGACTGGATGAGAGACAGTGACCACATGAAATTCGAAGGAGGTAGGAGAGAATTGTGACAGTGAGACAGGAGAGTATTTCCATTTTCTGGAAATTAGTAGACCAGCACCACCACCTATCCGCACGGCTCTGGGAGTGTGAGAGAAAGAGTACACATCTGACAGAGCCGCGGGCGTAGCAGTGTTTTCTGGTGGGATCCAGGTCTCAGTCAGAGCAAGGAAGTTGAGGGAGAGCAAGGATGCGTAGGCTGAGATGAAAGCAGCTTTGCCTTCCACCACAGCCGAGTGGCAATTCCAAAGCCCTCCCGTTACCACTTGCTCGACGTGAGTTGACAGAGTAGGATATATTAGATTAGTGGTATCGCGACATCTGGGTGTAACCCAGTGTTTGTGCGACCACCAGGAAGAGGAGAGGACAGGAATAGGAAGAAAACACATTGTAGACCACTAAACCTATACACACTATACACTGCTATATCTGTCACACTACTATCTATGTCACTAGTCAATGATACTGCCTATCGTTCTTTGACTAAGTCGCGCTTTGACAAAGTCGCGCTTTGACAAAGTCGCCTGCCTTGCCTTTGTTCGTCTAGCCTTAGTTCGACTGGCCGCTTGAAAGCTGCCGCTTTCAAAGCTAGTATTTAAAGCCACTTCAACTGATTGCTAATCACCTGCCAGGAGTGAATGCCCCTCCCCTAATTATCGAAGTCTTCAGTTCAAAGTGCCTTTAATAGGCTGTCAGCTGAGCAATAGAGCAAGCTAAATAACAACTAGTTAGAAGCTAAAGCAACTATACAACTACACAACACTACAACTATACAAACTACACAACACTGAAACTTTAGAACAAAGTACAGCTACTTAAAGCAACCTGCTATTATAAGAAAATATACTCAAACTGTCTCTAGGTGACTCAGGCAGAATACAGGGTTCCTTCAGCTGTTGAATTTACACACTGAAGTCACACTGGCCCCACACTGGCTTATAACACCTTGACACTGTGAATGCACCTCCCCTAATTATACAAGTCTTCAGTTCAAAGTGCCTTTAATAGGCTGTCAGCTGAGCAATAGAGCAAGCTAAATAACAACTAGTTAGAAGCTAAAGCAACTATACAACTACACAACACTACAACTATACAAACTACACAACACTGACACTTTAGAACAAAGTACAGCTACTTAAAGCAACCTGCTATTATAAGAAAATATACTCAAACTGTCTCTAGGTGACTCAGGCAGAATACAGGGTTCCTTCAGCTGTTGAATTTACACACTGAAGTCACACTGGCCCCACACTGGCTTATAACACCTTGACACTGTGAATGCACCTCCCCTAATTATACAAGTCTTCAGTTCAAAGTGCCTTTAATAGGCTGTCAGCTGAGCAATAGAGCAAGCTAAATAACAACTAGTTAGAAGCTAAAGCAACTATACAACTACACAACACTACAACTATACAAACTACACAACACTGACACTTTAGAACAAAGTACAGCTACTTAAAGCAACCTGCTATTATAAGAAAATATACTCAAACTGTCTCTAGGTGACTCAGGCAGAATACAGGGTTCCTTCAGCTGTTGAATTTACACACTGAAGTCACACTGGCCCCACACTGGCTTATAACACCTTGACACTGTGAATGCACCTCCCCTAATTATACAAGTCTTCAGTTCAAAGTGCCTTTAATAGGCTGTCAGCTGAGCAATAGAGCAAGCTAAATAACAACTAGTTAGAAGCTAAAGCAACTATACAACTACACAACACTACAACTATACAAACTACACAACACTGACACTTTAGAACAAAGTACAGCTACTTAAAGCAACCTGCTATTATAAGAAAATATACTCAAACTGTCTCTAGGTGACTCAGGCAGAATACAGGGTTCCTTCAGCTGTTGAATTTACACACTGAAGTCACACTGGCCCCACACTGGCTTATAACACCTTGACACTGTGAATGCACCTCCCCTAATTATACAAGTCTTCAGTTCAAAGTGCCTTTAATAGGCTGTCAGCTGAGCAATAGAGCAAGCTAAATAACAACTAGTTAGAAGCTAAAGCAACTATACAACTACACAACACTACAACTATACAAACTACACAACACTGACACTTTAGAACAAAGTACAGCTACTTAAAGCAACCTGCTATTATAAGAAAATATACTCAAACTGTCTCTAGGTGACTCAGGCAGAATACAGGGTTCCTTCAGCTGTTGAATTTACACACTGAAGTCACACTGGCCCCACACTGGCTTATAACACCTTGACACTGTGAATGCACCTCCCCTAATTATACAAGTCTTCAGTTCAAAGTGCCTTTAATAGGCTGTCAGCTGAGCAATAGAGCAAGCTAAATAACAACTAGTTAGAAGCTAAAGCAACTATACAACTACACAACACTACAACTATACAAACTACACAACACTGACACTTTAGAACAAAGTACAGCTACTTAAAGCAACCTGCTATTATAAGAAAATATACTCAAACTGTCTCTAGGTGACTCAGGCAGAATACAGGGTTCCTTCAGCTGTTGAATTTACACACTGAAGTCACACTGGCCCCACACTGGCTTATAACACCTTGACACTGTGAATGCACCTCCCCTAATTATACAAGTCTTCAGTTCAAAGTGCCTTTAATAGGCTGTCAGCTGAGCAATAGAGCAAGCTAAATAACAACTAGTTAGAAGCTAAAGCAACTATACAACTACACAACACTACAACTATACAAACTACACAACACTGACACTTTAGAACAAAGTACAGCTACTTAAAGCAACCTGCTATTATAAGAAAATATACTCAAACTGTCTCTAGGTGACTCAGGCAGAATACAGGGTTCCTTCAGCTGTTGAATTTACACACTGAAGTCACACTGGCCCCACACTGGCTTATAACACCTTGACACTGTGAATGCACCTCCCCTAATTATACAAGTCTTCAGTTCAAAGTGCCTTTAATAGGCTGTCAGCTGAGCAATAGAGCAAGCTAAATAACAACTAGTTAGAAGCTAAAGCAACTATACAACTACACAACACTACAACTATACAAACTACACAACACTGACACTTTAGAACAAAGTACAGCTACTTAAAGCAACCTGCTATTATAAGAAAATATACTCAAACTGTCTCTAGGTGACTCAGGCAGAATACAGGGTTCCTTCAGCTGTTGAATTTACACACTGAAGTCACACTGGCCCCACACTGGCTTATAACACCTTGACACTGTGAATGCACCTCCCCTAATTATACAAGTCTTCAGTTCAAAGTGCCTTTAATAGGCTGTCAGCTGAGCAATAGAGCAAGCTAAATAACAACTAGTTAGAAGCTAAAGCAACTATACAACTACACAAAACTACAACTATACAAACTACACAACACTGACACTTTAGAACAAAGTACAGCTACTTAAAGCAACCTGCTATTATAAGAAAATATACTCAAACTGTCTCTAGGTGACTCAGGCAGAATACAGGGTTCCTTCAGCTGTTGAATTTACACACTGAAGTCACACTGGCCCCACACTGGCTTATAACACCTTGACACTGTGAATGCACCTCCCCTAATTATACAAGTCTTCAGTTCAAAGTGCCTTTAATAGGCTGTCAGCTGAGCAATAGAGCAAGCTAAATAACAACTAGTTAGAAGCTAAAGCAACTATACAACTACACAACACTACAACTATACAAACTACACAACACTGACACTTTAGAACAAAGTACAGCTACTTAAAGCAACCTGCTATTATAAGAAAATATACTCAAACTGTCTCTAGGTGACTCAGGCAGAATACAGGGTTCCTTCAGCTGTTGAATTTACACACTGAAGTCACACTGGCCCCACACTGGCTTATAACACCTTGACACTGTGAATGCACCTCCCCTAATTATACAAGTCTTCAGTTCAAAGTGCCTTTAATAGGCTGTCAGCTGAGCAATAGAGCAAGCTAAATAACAACTAGTTAGAAGCTAAAGCAACTATACAACTACACAACACTACAACTATACAAACTACACAACACTGACACTTTAGAACAAAGTACAGCTACTTAAAGCAACCTGCTATTATAAGAAAATATACTCAAACTGTCTCTAGGTGACTCAGGCAGAATACAGGGTTCCTTCAGCTGTTGAATTTACACACTGAAGTCACACTGGCCCCACACTGGCTTATAACACCTTGACACTGTGAATGCACCTCCCCTAATTATACAAGTCTTCAGTTCAAAGTGCCTTTAATAGGCTGTCAGCTGAGCAATAGAGCAAGCTAAATAACAACTAGTTAGAAGCTAAAGCAACTATACAACTACACAACACTACAACTATACAAACTACACAACACTGACACTTTAGAACAAAGTACAGCTACTTAAAGCAACCTGCTATTATAAGAAAATATACTCAAACTGTCTCTAGGTGACTCAGGCAGAATACAGGGTTCCTTCAGCTGTTGAATTTACACACCCCACGCACGCCCCAAATACCCACCCCACGCACGCCCCAAATACCCACCCCACGCCCCAAATACCCACCCCACGCACGCCCCAAATACCCACCCCACGCCCCAAATACCCACCCCACGCACGCCCCAAATACCCACCCCACGCACGCCCCAAATACCCACCCCACGCACGCCCCAAATACCCACCCCACGCACGCCCCAAATACCCACCCCACGCACGCCCCAAATACCCACCCCACGCACGCCCCAAATACCCACCCCACGCACGCCCCAAATACCCACCCCACGCACGCCCCAAATACCCACCCCACGCCCCAAATACCCACCCCACGCACGCCCCAAATACCCACCCCACGCACGCCCCAAATACCCACCCCACGCACGCCCCAAATACCCACCCCACGCACGCCCCAAATACCCACCCCACGCACGCCCCAAATACCCACCCCACGCACGCCCCAAATACCCACCCCACGCACGCCCCAAATACCCACCCCACGCCCCAAATACCCACCCCACGCACGCCCCAAATACCCACCCCACGCACGCCCCAAATACCCACCCCACGCCCCAAATACCCACCCCACGCACGCCCCAAATACCCACCCCACGCACGCCCCAAATACCCACCCCACGCACGCCCCAAATACCCACCCCACGCACGCCCCAAATACCCACCCCACGCCCCAAATACCCACCCCACGCACGCCCCAAATACCCACCCCACGCACGCCCCAAATACCCACCCCACGCCCCAAATACCCACCCCACGCACGCCCCAAATACCCACCCCACGCCCCAAATACCCACCCCACGCACGCCCCAAATACCCACCCCACGCACGCCCCAAATACCCACCCCACGCACGCCCCAAATACCCACCCCACGCACGCCCCAAATACCCACCCCACGCACGCCCCAAATACCCACCCCACGCCCCAAATACCCACCCCACGCACGCCCCAAATACCCACCCCACGCACGCCCCAAATACCCACCCCACGCACGCCCCAAATACCCACCCCACGCACGCCCCAAATACCCACCCCACGCCCCAAATACCCACCCCACGCACGCCCCAAATACCCACCCCACGCACGCCCCAAATACCCACCCCACGCACGCCCCAAATACCCACCCCACGCACGCCCCAAATACCCACCCCACGCACGCCCCAAATACCCACCCCACGCCGCAAATACCCACCCCACGCACGCCCCAAATACCCACCCCACGCACGCCCCAAATACCCACCCCACGCACGCCCCAAATACCCACCCCACGCACGCCCCAAATACCCACCCCACGCACGCCCCAAATACCCACCCTACGCCCCAAATACCCACCCCACGCACGCCCCAAATACCCACCCCACGCACGCCCCAAATACCCACCCCACGCCCCAAATACCCACCCCACGCACGCCCCAAATACCCACCCCACGCACGCCCCAAATACCCACCCCACGCACGCCCAAAATACCCACCCCACGCACGCCCCAAATACCCACCCCACGCCCCAAATACCCACCCCACGCACGCCCCAAATACCCACCCCACGCACGCCCCAAATACCCACCCCACGCACGCCCCAAATACCCACCCCACGCACGCCCCAAATACCCACCCCACGCCCCAAATACCCACCCCACGCACGCCCCAAATACCCACCCCACACACGCCCCAAATACCCACCCCACGCACGCCCCAAATACCCACCCCACGCCCCAAATACCCACCCCACGCACGCCCCAAATACCCACCCCACGCACGCCCCAAATACCCACCCCACGCACGCCCCAAATACCCACCCCACGCCCCAAATACCCACCCCACGCACGCCCCAAATACCCACCCCACGCACGCCCCAAATACCCACCCCACGCACGCCCCAAATACCCACCCCACGCACGCCCCAAATACCCACCCCACGCCCCAAATACCCACCCCACGCACGCCCCAAATACCCACCCCACGCACGCCCCAAATACCCACCCCACGCACGCCCCAAATACCCACCCCACGCCCCAAATACCCACCCCACGCACGCCCCAAATACCCACCCCACGCACGCCCCAAATACCCACCCCACGCACGCCCCAAATACCCACCCCCACGCCCCAAATACCCACCCCACGCACGCCCCAAATACCCACCCCACGCACGCCCCAAATACCCACCCCACGCACGCCCCAAATACCCACCCCACGCACGCCCCAAATACCCACCCCACGCACGCCCCAAATACCCACCCCACGCACCCCCAAATACCCACCCCACGCCCCAAATACCCACCCCACGCACGCCCCAAATACCCACCCCACGCACGCCCCAAATACCCACCCCACGCCCCAAATACCCACCCCACGCACGCCCCAAATACCCACCCCACGCACGCCCCAAATACCCACCCCACGCACGCCCCAAATACCCACCCCACGCACGCCCCAAATACCCACCCCACGCACGCCCCAAATACCCACCCTACGCCCCAAATACCCACCCCACGCACGCCCCAAATACCCACCCCACGCACGCCCCAAATACCCACCCCACGCCCCAAATACCCACCCCACGCACGCCCCAAATACCCACCCCACGCACGCCCCAAATACCCACCCCACGCACGCCCCAAATACCCACCCCACGCACGCCCCAAATACCCACCCCACGCCCCAAATACCCACCCCACGCACGCCCCAAATACCCACCCCACGCACGCCCCAAATACCCACCCCACGCACGCCCCAAATACCCACCCCACGCACGCCCCAAATACCCACCCCACGCCCCAAATACCCACCCCACGCACGCCCCAAATACCCACCCCACGCACGCCCCAAATACCCACCCCACGCACGCCCCAAATACCCACCCCACGCCCCAAATACCCACCCCACGCACGCCCCAAATACCCACCCCACGCACGCCCCAAATACCCACCCCACGCACGCCCCAAATACCCACCCCACGCCCCAAATACCCACCCCACGCACGCCCCAAATACCCACCCCACGCACGCCCCAAATACCCACCCCACGCACGCCCCAAATACCCACCCCACGCACGCCCCAAATACCCACCCCACGCCCCAAATACCCACCCCACGCACGCCCCAAATACCCACCCCACGCACGCCCCAAATACCCACCCCACGCACGCCCCAAATACCCACCCCACGCCCCAAATACCCACCCCACGCACGCCCCAAATACCCACCCCACGCACGCCCCAAATACCCACCCCACGCACGCCCCAAATACCCACCCCACGCCCCAAATACCCACCCCACGCACGCCCCAAATACCCACCCCACGCACGCCCCAAATACCCACCCCACGCACGCCCCAAATACCCACCCCACGCACGCCCCAAATACCCACCCCACGTCCCAAATACCCACCCCACGCACGCCCCAAATACCCACCCCACGCACGCCCCAAATACCCACCCCACGCACGCCCCAAATACCCACCCCACGCACGCCCCAAATACCCACCCCACGCCCCAAATACCCACCCCACGCACGCCCCAAATACCCACCCCACGCACGCCCCAAATACCCACCCCACGCACGCCCCAAATACCCACCCCACGCACGCCCAAATACCCACCCCACGCACGCCCCAAATACCCACCCCACGCCCCAAATACCCACCCCACGCGAGCCCCAAATACCCACCCCACGCACGCCCCAAATACCCACCCCACGCACGCCCCAAATACCCACCCCACGCACGCCCCAAATACCCACCCCACGCACGCCCCAAATACCCACCCCACGCACGCCCCAAATACCCACCCCACGCCCCAATTACCCACCCCACGCACGCCCCAAATACCCACCCCACGCACGCCCCAAATACCCACCCCACGCACGCCCCAAATACCCACCCCACGCACGCCCCAAATACCCACCCCACGCACGCCCCAAATACCCACCCTACGCCCCAAATACCCACCCCACGCACGCCCCAAATACCCACCCCACGCACGCCCCAAATACCCACCCCACGCACGCCCCAAATACCCACCCCACGCCCCAAATACCCACCCCACGCACGCCCCAAATACCCACCCCACGCACGCCCCAAATACCCACCCCACGCACGCCCCAAATACCCACCCCACGCACGCCCCAAATACCCACCCCACGCCCCAAATACCCACCCCACGCACGCCCCAAATACCCACCCCACGCACGCCCCAAATACCCACCCCACGCACGCCCCAAATACCCACCCCACGCCCCAAATACCCACCCCACGCACGCCCCAAATACCCACCCCACGCACGCCCCAAATACCCACCCCACGCACGCCCCAAATACCCACCCCACGCCCCAAATACCCACCCCACGCACGCCCCAAATACCCACCCCACGCACGCCCCAAATACCCACCCCACGCACGCCCCAAATACCCACCCCACGCCCCAAATACCCACCCCACGCACGCCCCAAATACCCACCCCACGCACGCCCCAAATACCCACCCCACGCACGCCCCAAATACCCACCCCACGCCCCAAATACCCACCCCACGCACGCCCCAAATACCCACCCCACGCACGCCCCAAATACCCACCCCACGCCCCAAATACCCACCCCACGCACGCCCCAAATACCCACCCCACGCACGCCCCAAATACCCACCCCACGCACGCCCCAAATACCCACCCCACGCCCCCAAAATACCCACCCCACGCACGCCCCAAATACCCACCCCACGCACGCCCCAAATACCCACCCCACGCACGCCCCAAATACCCACCCCAGGCACGCCCCAAATACCCACCCCACGCCCCAAATACCCACCCACGCACGCCCCAAATACCCACCCCACGCACGCCCCAAATACCCACCCCACGCACGCCCCAAATACCCACCCCACGCACGCCCCAAATACCCACCCCACGCCCCAAATACCCACCCCACGCACGCCCCAAATACCCACCCCACGCACGCCCCAAATACCCACCCCACGCACGCCCCAAATACCCACCCCACGCACGCCCCAAATACCCACCCCACGCACGCCCCAAATACCCACCCCACGCACGCCCCAAATACCCACCCCACGCCCCAAATACCCACCCCACGCACGCCCCAAATACCCACCCCACGCACGCCCCAAATACCCACCCCACGCACGCCCCAAATACCCACCCCACGCCCCAAATACCCACCCCACGCACGCCCCAAATACCCACCCCACGCACGCCCCAAATACCCACCCCACGCACGCCCCAAATACCCACCCCACGCACGCCCCAAATACCCACCCCACGCCCCAAATACCCACCCCACGCACGCCCCAAATACCCACCCCACGCACGCCCCAAATACCCACCCCACGCACGCCCCAAATACCCACCCCACGCCCCAAATACCCACCCCACGCACGCCCCAAATACCCACCCCACGCACGCCCCAAATACCCACCCCACGCACGCCCCAAATACCCACCCCACGCCCCAAATACCCACCCCACGCACGCCCCAAATACCCACCCCACGCACGCCCCAAATACCCACCCCACGCACGCCCCAAATACCCACCCCACGCACGCCCCAAATACCCACCCCACGCCCCAAATACCCACCCCACGCACGCCCCAAATACCCACCCACGCACGCCCCAAATACCCACCCACGCACGCCCCAAATACCCACCCCACGCACGCCCCAAATACCCACCCCACGCACGCCCCAAATACCCACCCCACGCGCCCCAAATACCCACCCCACGCACGCCCCAAATACCCACCCCACGCCCCAAATACCCACCCCACGCACGCCCCAAATACCCACCCCACGCACGCCCCAAATACCCACCCCACGCACGCCCCAAATACCCACCCCACGCCCCAAATACCCACCCCACGCACGCCCCAAATACCCACCCCACGCACGCCCCAAATACCCACCCCACGCACGCCCCAAATACCCACCCCACGCACGCCCCAAATACCCACCCCACGCACGCCCCAAATACCCACCCTACGCACGCCCCAAATACCCACCCCACGCCCCAAATACCCACCCCACGCACGCCCCAAATACCCACCCCACGCACGCCCCAAATACCCACCCCACGCACGCCCCAAATACCCACCCCACGCACGCCCCAAATACCCACCCCACGCCCCAAATACCCACCCCACGCACGCCCCAAATACCCACCCCACGCACGCCCCAAATACCCACCCCACGCACGCCCCAAATACCCACCCCACGCCCCAAATACCCACCCCACGCACGCCCCAAATACCCACCCCACGCACGCCCCAAATACCCACCCCACGCACGCCCCAAATACCCACCCCACGCCCCAAATACCCACCCCACGCACGCCCCAAATACCCACCCCACGCACGCCCCAAATACCCACCCCACGCACGCCCCAAATACCCACCCCACGCACGCCCCAAATACCCACCCCACGCCCCGTATACCCACCCCACGCACGCCCCAAATACCCACCCCACGCACGCCCCAAATACCCACCCCACGCACGCCCCAAATACCCACCCCACGCCCCAAATACCCACCCCACGCACGCCCCAAATACCCACCCCACGAACGCCCCAAATACCCACCCCACGCACGCCCCAAATACCCACCCCACGCCCCAAATACCCACCCCACGCGCGCCCCAAATACCCACCCCACGCACGCCCCAAATACCCACCCCACGCACGCCCCAAATACCCACCCCACGCACGCCCCAAATACCCACCCCACGCCCCAAATACCCACCCCACGCACGCCCCAAATACCCACCCCACGCACGCCCCAAATACCCACCCCACGCACGCCCCAAATACCCACCCCACGCACGCCCCAAATACCCACCCCACGCACGCCCCAAATACCCACCCCACGCACGCCCAAATACCCACCCCACGCACGCCCCAAATACCCACCCCACGCCCCAAATACCCACCCCACGCACGCCCCAAATACCCACCCCACGCACGCCCCAAATACCCACCCCACGCACGCCCCAAATACCCACCCCACGCACGCCCCAAATACCCACCCCACGCCCCAAATACCCACCCCACGCACGCCCCAAATACCCACCCCACGCACGCCCCAAATACCCACCCCACGCACGCCCCAAATACCCACCCCACGCCCCAAATACCCACCCCACGCACGCCCCAAATACCCACCCCACGCACGCCCCAAATACCCACCCCACGCACGCCCCAAATACCCACCCCACGCACGCCCCAAATACCCACCCCACGCCCCAAATACCCACCCCACGCACGCCCCAAATACCCACCCCACGCACGCCCCAAATACCCACCCCACGCACGCCCCAAATACCCACCCCACGCACGCCCCAAATACCCACCCCACGCCCCAAATACCCACCCCACGCACGCCCCAAATACCCACCCCACGCACGCCCCAAATACCCACCCCACGCACGCCCCAAATACCCACCCCACGCACGCCCCAAATACCCACCCCACGCCCCAAATACCCACCCCACGCACGCCCCAAATACCCACCCCACGCACGCCCCAAATACCCACCCCACGCACGCCCCAAATACCCACCCCACGCCCCAAATACCCACCCCACGCACGCCCCAAATACCCACCCCACGCACGCCCCAAATACCCACCCCACGCACGCCCCAAATACCCACCCCACGCACGCCCCAAATACCCACCCCACGCACGCCCCAAATACCCACCCCACGCACGCCCCAAATACCCACCCCACGCCCCAAATACCCACCCCACGCACGCCCCAAATACCCACCCCACGCACGCCCCAAATACCCACCCCACGCACGCCCCAAATACCCACCCCACGCCCCAAATACCCACCCCACGCACGCCCCAAATACCCACCCCACGCACGCCCCAAATACCCACCCCACGCACGCCCCAAATACCCACCCCACGCCCCAAATACCCACCCCACGCACGCCCCAAATACCCACCCCACGCACGCCCCAAATACCCACCCCACGCCCCAAATACCCACCCCACGCACGCCCCAAATACCCACCCCACGCACGCCCCAAATACCCACCCCACGCACGCCCCAAATACCCACCCCACGCCCCAAATACCCACCCCACGCACGCCCCAAATACCCACCCCACGCACGCCCCAAATACCCACCCCACGCACGCCCCAAATACCCACCCCACGCCCCAAATACCCACCCCACGCACGCCCCAAATACCCACCCCACGCACGCCCCAAATACCCACCCCACGCACGCCCCAAATACCCACCCCACGCCCCAAATACCCACCCCACGCACGCCCCAAATACCCACCCCACGCACGCCCCAAATACCCACCCCACGCACGCCCCAAATACCCACCCCACGCCCCAAATACCCACCCCACGCACGCCCCAAATACCCACCCCACGCACGCCCCAAATACCCACCCCACGCACGCCCCAAATACCCACCCCACGCCCCAAATACCCACCCCACGCACGCCCCAAATACCCACCCCACGCACGCCCCAAATACCCACCCCACGCACGCCCCAAATACCCACCCCACGCCCCAAATACCCACCCCACGCACGCCCCAAATACCCACCCCACGCACGCCCCAAACACCCACCCCACGCACGCCCCAAATACCCAACCCCACGCACGCCCCAAATACCCACCCCACGCCCCAAATACCCACCCCACGCACGCCCCAAATACCCGCCCCACGCACGCCCCAAATACCCACCCCACGCACGCCCCAAATACCCACCCCACGCACGCCCCAAATACCCACCCCACGCCCCAAATACCCACCCCACGCACGCCCCAAATACCCACCCCACGCACGCCCCAAATACCCACCCCACGCACGCCCCAAATACCCACCCCACGCCCCAAATACCCACCCCACGCACGCCCCAAATACCCACCCCACGCACGCCCCAAATACCCACCCCACGCACGCCCCAAATACCCACCCCACGCACGCCCCAAATACCCACCCCACGCCCCAAATACCCACCCCACGCACGCCCCAAATACCCACCCCACGCACGCCCCAAATACCCACCCCACGCACGCCCCAAATACCCACCCCACGCCCCAAATACCCACCCCACGCACGCCCCAAATACCCACCCCACGCACGCCCCAAATACCCACCCCACGCACGCCCCAAATACCCACCCCACGCCCCAAATACCCACCCCACGCACGCCCCAAATACCCACCCCACGCACGCCCCAAATACCCACCCCACGCACGCCCAAATACCCACCCCACGCACGCCCCAAATACCCACCCCAAGCCCCAAATACCCACCCCACGCACGCCCCAAATACCCACCCCACGCACGCCCCAAATACCCACCCCACGCACGCCCCAAATACCCACCCCACCGCCCCAAACACCCACCCCACGCACGCCCCAATTACCCACCCCACGCACGCCCCAAATACCCACCCCACGCACGCCCCAAATACCCACCCCACGCACGCCCCAAATACCCACCCCACGCCCCAAATACCCACCCCACGCACGCCCCAAATACCCACCCCACGCACGCCCCAAATACCCACCCCACGCCCCAAATACCCACCCCACGCACGCCCCCAAATACCCACCCCACGCACGCCCCAAATACCCACCCCATGCACGCCCCAAATACCCACCCCACGCACGCCCCAAATACCCACCCCACGCGCCCCAAATACCCACCCCACGCACGCCCCAAATACCCACCCCACGCCCCAAATACCCACCCCACGCACGCCCCAAATACCCACCCCACGCACGCCCCAAATACCCACCCCACGCACGCCCCAAATACCCACCCCACGCACGCCCCAAATACCCACCCCACGCCCCAAATACCCACCCCACGCACGCCCCAAATACCCACCCCACGCACGCCCCAAATACCCACCCCACGCACGCCCCAAATACCCACCCCACGCACGCCCCAAATACCCACCCCACGCCCCAAATACCCACCCCACGCACGCCCCAAATACCCACCCCACGCACGCCCCAAATACCCACCCCACGCACGCCCCAAATACCCACCCCACGCCCCAAATACCCACCCCACGCACGCCCCAAATACCCACCCCACGCACGCCCCAAATACCCACCCCACGCCCCAAATACCCACCCCACGCACGCCCCAAATACCGACCCCACGCACGCCCCAAATACCCATCCCACGCACGCCCCAAATACCCACCCCACGCACGCCCCAAATACCCACCCCACGCACGCCCCAAATACCCACCCCACGCCCCAAATACCCACCCCACGCACGCCCCAAATACCCACCCCACGCACGCCCCAAATACCCACCCCACGCACGCCCCAAATACCCACCCCACGCACGCCCCAAATACCCACCCCACGCCCCAAATACCCACCCCACGCACGCCCCAAATACCCACCCCACGCACGCCCCAAATACCCACCCCACGCACGCCCCAAATACCCACCCCACGCCCCAAATACCCACCCCACGCACGCCCCAAATACCCACCCCACGCACGCCCCAAATACCCACCCCACGCACGCCCCAAATACCCACCCCACGCACGCCCCAAATACCCACCCACGCCCCAAATACCCACCCCACGCACGCCCCAAATACCCACCCCACGCACGCCCCAAATACCCACCCCACGCACGCCCCAAATACCCACCCCACGCCCCAAATACCCACCCCACGCACGCCCCAAATACCCACCCCACGCACGCCCCAAATACCCACCCCACGCACGCCCCAAATACCCACCCCACGCCCCAAATACCCACCCCACGCACGCCCCAAATACCCACCCCACGCACGCCCCAAATACCCACCCCACGCACGCCCCAAATACCCACCCCACGCACGCCCCAAATACCCACCCCACGCCCCAAATACCCACCCCACGCACGCCCCAAATACCCACCCCACGCACGCCCCATATACCCACCCCACGCACGCCCCAAATACCCACCCCACGCACGCCCCAAATACCCACCCCACGCCCCAAATACCCACCCCACGCACGCCCCAAATACCCACCCCACGCACGCCCCAAATACCCACCCCACGCACGCCCCAAATACCCACCCCACGCCCCAAATACCCACCCCACGCACGCCCCAAATACCCACCCCACGCACGCCCCAAATACCCACCCCACGCACGCCCCAAATACCCACCCCACGCCCCAAATACCCACCCCACGCACGCCCCAAATACCCACCCCACGCACGCCCCAAATACCCACCCCACGCACGCCCAAATACCCCCAAATACCCACCCCACGCACGCCCCAAATACCCACCCCACGCCCCAAATACCCACCCCACGCACGCCCCAAATACCCACCCCACGCACGCCCCAAATACCCACCCCACGCACGCCCCAAATACCCACCCCACGCACGCCCCAAATACCCACCCCACGCCCCAAATACCCACCCCACGCACGCCCCAAATACCCACCCCACGCACGCCCCAAATACCCACCCCACGCACGCCCCAAATACCCACCCCACGCACGCCCCAAATACCCACCCCACGCACGCCCCAAATACCCACCCCACGCACGCCCCAAATACCCACCCCACGCACGCCCCAAATACCCACCCCACGCACGCCCCAAATACCCACCCCACGCACGCCCCAAATACCCACCCCACGCCCCAAATACCCACCCCACGCACGCCCCAAATACCCACCCCACGCACGCCCCAAATACCCACCCCACGCACGCCCCAAATACCCACCCCACGCACGCCCCAAATACCCACCCCACGCCCCAAATACCCACCCCACGCACGCCCCAAATACCCACCCCACGCACGCCCCAAATACCCACCCCACGCACGCCCCAAATACCCACCCCACGCCCCAAATACCCACCCCACGCACGCCCCAAATACCCACCCCACGCACGCCCCAAATACCCACCCCACGCACGCCCCAAATACCCACCCCACGCACGCCCCAAATACCCACCCCACGCCCCAAATACCCACCCCACGCACGCCCCAAATACCCACCCCACGCACGCCCCAAATACCCACCCCACGCACGCCCCAAATACCCACCCCACGCCCCAAATACCCACCCCACGCACGCCCCAAATACCCACCCCACGCACGCCCCAAATACCCACCCCACGCACGCCCCAAATACCCACCCCACGCACGCCCCAAATACCCACCCCACGCCCCAAATACCCACCCCACGCACGCCCCAAATACCCACCCCACGCACGCCCCAAATACCCACCCCACGCACGCCCCAAATACCCACCCCACGCAACGCCCCAAATACCCCACCCCAAGCCCACGCCCCCAAATACCCACCCCACGCACGCCCCAAATACCCACCCCACGCACGCCCCAAATACCCACCCCACGCACGCCCCAAATACCCACCCCACGCCCCAAATACCCACCCCACGCACGCCCCAAATACCCACCCCACGCACGCCCCAAATACCCACCCCACGCACGCCCCAAATACCCACCCCACGCACGCCCCAAATACCCACCCCAACGCCCCAAATACCCACCCCACGCACGCCCCAAATACCCACCCCACGCACGCCCCAAATACCCACCCACGCACGCCCCAAATACCCACCCCACGCACGCCCCAAATACCCACCCCACGCACGCCCCAAATACCCACCCCACGCACGCCCCAAATACCCACCCCACGCACGCCCCAAATACCCACCCCACGCACGCCCCAAATACCCACCCCACGCCCCAAATACCCACCCCACGCACGCCCCAAATACCCACCCCACGCACGCCCCAAATACCCACCCCACGCACGCCCAAATACCCACCCACGCCCCAAATACCCACCCCACGCACGCCCCAAATACCCACCCCACGCACGCCCCAAATACCCACCCACGCACGCCCCAAATACCCACCCCACGCACGCCCCAAATACCCACCCCACGCACGCCCCAAATACCCACCCCACGCCCCAAATACCCACCCCACGCACGCCCAAATACCCACCCCACGCACGCCCCAAATACCCACCCCACGCACGCCCCAAATACCCACCCACGCCCCAAATACCCACCCCACGCACGCCCCAAATACCCACCCCACGCACGCCCCAAATACCCACCCCACGCACGCCCCAAATACCCACCCCACGCACGCCCCAAATACCCACCCCACGCACGCCCCAAATACCCACCCCACGCACGCCCCAAATACCCACCCCACGCACGCCCCAAATACCCACCCCACGCACCCCCAAATACCCACCCCACGCACGCCCCAAATACCCACCCCACGCACGCCCCAAATACCCACCCCACGCACGCCCCAAATACCCACCCCACGCACGCCCCAAATACCCACCCCACGCACGCCCCAAATACCCACCCACGCACGCCCCAAATACCCACCCCACGCACGCCCCAAATACCCACCCCACGCACGCCCCAAATACCCACCCCACGCACGCCCCAAATACCCACCCCACGCACGCCCCAAATACCCACCCCACGCCCCAAATACCCACCCCACGCACGCCCCAAATTACCCACCCCACGCACGCCCCAAATACCCACCCCACGCACGCCCCAAATACCCACCCCACGCCCCAAATACCCACCCCACGCACGCCCCAAATACCCACCCACGCACGCCCCAAATACCCACCCCACGCACGCCCCAAATACCCACCCCACGCCCCAAATACCCACCCCACGCACGCCCCAAATACCCACCCCACGCACGCCCCAAATACCCACCCCACGCACGCCCCAAATACCCACCCACGCAGCCCCAAATACCCACCCCACGCACCCCAAATACCCACCCCACGCACGCCCCAAATACCCACCCACGCACGCCCCAAATACCCACCCCACGCACGCCCCAAATACCCACCCACGCACCAGCCCCCAAATACCCACCCCACGCACGCCCCAAATACCCACCCCACGCACGCCCCAAATACCCACCCCACGCACGCCCCAAATACCCACCCCACGCACGCCCCAAATACCCACCCCACGCACGCCCCAAATACCCACCCCACGCACGCCCCAAATACCCACCCCACGCCCCAAATACCCACCCCACGCACGCCCCAAATACCCACCCCACGCCAACCCCAAATACCCACCCCACGCACGCCCCAAATACCCACCCCACGCACGCCCCAAATACCCACCCCACGCACGCCCCAAATACCCACCCCACGCACGCCCCAAATACCCACCCCACGCCCCAACTACCCACCCACGCCGCCCCAAATACCCACCCCACGCACGCCCCAAATACCCACCCCACGCACGCCCCAAATACCCACCCCACGCCCCAAATACCCACCCCACGCACGCCCCAAATACCCACCCCACGCACGCCCCAAATACCCACCCACGCACGCCCCAAATACCCACCCCACGCCCCAAATACCCACCCCACGCACGCCCCAAATACCCAACCACCGCACGCCCAAATACCCACCCCACGCACGCCCCAAATACCCACCCCACGCCCCAAATACCCACCCCACGCACGCCCCAAATACCCACTCGATTAGATGGCCAAATACCCACCCACGCACGGCCCAAATACCCACCCCAGCCCCAAAGACCCACCCCACGCAACGGCCCCAAATAC